>NC_133807.1:6742427-6754927 GCF_043250625.1 Sebastes fasciatus | reverse complement strand
GATATTGAGAACATAAATTGTTTTCAGCTTCAGTTTGAATTCTTCCAGTCCGGCCTCTTCCTGATTCGACCCGAAGCCGTCCATAAGTGAACTATTGATCTGCATTGACGTCTGTGCCCAATAATCAATGATCTTCTCTTCAAAATTCTCCAAGCGGAAAGGAGAAATTGACATGTGGGTGGAGAAGTAATGACATAAATGTATTAGTAACGATATTGTAAATCAGAGTGAGGCACTGAGAAATGGGACAGAAATCGACATCTGGGCAAAGACCATGGACACCTCCCAAACTAAATAGTATTAATGTATACGTAACTAAATTACATATTGCACAGAGAGAGAGAGAGAGAGAGAGAGAGAGAGAGAGAGAGAGAGGTACCCACAGATAGGAAGACAAGTAATGCACTTTAATAAATGGCATAACATAAATGTGATGTTACATTATGTGGCCAAAAGTATGTTGATACTAATATGATAGTTTTCCTCAAACTGGGAAAAACATTTCTCTGAAGGCCTTTACACACAGGAGGCACATGTCAATATATTTTTTTCAAACTATTGTTTTTACCATGAGTATTTTCACACAGAATGTGAATATTATGAAAAAGTGATGTAATCTTGTTTTAGGAACGATTTTTCTGATCTTTCACACTGCAAATAAAGACATCAACCAATTCAACAAATCACGTTGTGCGGAACGGACATATTCAAAATGTACACTGCAGTGTACAACAACACACAGGCTGCGTAGTCATAACCAAGAAGACAAACTTTATTACTTTTTTCAACCTTGATGAAGGCAGCGCAGACCCCATCTACTTCTTCCACTCTTACCTTTCAGAATAAAACCCCTAGACATATACACAGCTTTACCAGAGGCAAATTCACTCAGAGCATTTCGCTAAAAGGAAACTCAATAAAATAGGCCTATTTTACATTAGCTTAGGCCAGGGCTGCTCAAACGTTTTGGGGCCAGGGACCCTTTACAGGGTAGGACACTTTCCAAGGATACCCTTCATAATCATAACACAGATTAAGCATAATGTTTACTACTATTTGTACTCTTAGATGCCATTAGAACTATTTTTAGTCTAAAACTTTTCAACCTAAATACTTCAGACCTGTTTGATAGTGATAAACAGAAACACATTTCAATATGGATTATGTTAATTACCTCCACCAAGGCCGAAGGCCTAGGAAGGAGGTCATGTTTTCACCGGCATTGGTTTGTTTGTTGGTTTGTTGGTTTGTCCGTTTGGAGGATAACTCCAAAAGTCCGCAATGGATTGGAATGAAATTTTTTTGAGGGCAGTAACTAAGGGGCCCAGCCCCAAAATAACACTGGTTGGTTGTTTAAAATTCTTTGACCAAATGAGCAATGTTGCTGTTTTCATGGTGATGTCAGTTTCCACTAACGACTATATGAAAGATATTTACATATTGGTGATCAGAGAGACATGAAGGGAGAAAGAGGGAAAAGGAGATCAACAGCCACAGTAGGTAAAGACCTTTAAAATATGGCATCAATGTACTAATAGAGACAGATACGTGTTATAGAAGGAAAAGTTAAAAAAAAAAAAGAAATTGAGAGAGGGAGAGAAAAATCGACAGGTTGGTGGATTATTGATGTTTCGTCAGACAAATGGCATAACAGTATTGGTAACAATATTAGCATTTTACCCTCTTGTCATTGCTAATAGGGCTGGATTGATGCTGTGTGAGCAGGGATTGACCCACAAGCCCTACGGTCCAGTTCTCTTAATTACATTCAGAGTGTGTAACAATCGGTATTTCACATTTACATTGGATTGGATTATATTCACCAGAAGTATAAAACATTACGTGTCCTTATAAATTAAAAAGGAAAATACCAAATTGTGAGGGAAATGTCTTTATTCTTTGCTTTTTGAGTTGCTGGAAAAAAATGTAATAAATAATGCCTGACAATGACGGATATATTTGACTTCAGGACATCTCTGACTACATACATGCTGAAAATCAAACATTTTTACTGAATCAATTTAGAGATTTTCCAAAGTAAAAGTCCCTAGAAGTGTATGATTCAACCTTTTCCCCATGGTCTAGGGTTAAGAAAAGTTAACAAAAATCTCAATAAATCATAATATTGAATCATAATACATATCAAATCGGTACCCAAGTATCCTGATAGTATTGAAACAGGAGATAAGTGTATCGTCCAGACCTATTAACAGGGTCTTTTACAGACTATACCTCAGAGGCTGGTCGCAGTATGTCCGCTTGAATGGCTGCGTCTCAAAGGTGGTGATGAGCAGCGCTGGTGCACCCCAAGGAACAGTACTGTTACCGTTCCTGTTCAATAAACATGAGACTCACTTCAACTCAGGAACCTGCCAATCACCTCTGATAACGCCTCCATCGTCAGATGCATTGACAAGCACAACAAGAGTACGGAGGCCTGATGGAGCGCTTCATAGCATTGTGCCACAACAACCACTAGAAGTTTAATACTGTATCAGTAAAGAGCTGGTAGTGGATAATATTATTAATAATATATATATATGATACATGTATCATAAGAAACTAGAAAACCTAATGAATCCATTGGTACCAACCATTTTGTTGACCTCTGACCTTGAGATATGTGAATGAAAATGGGTTCTATGGGTACCCACGAGTCTCCCCTTTACAGACATGCCCACTTTATGATAATCACATGCAGTTTTGGGAGAGTCATAGTCAAGTCAGCACACTGACACACTGACAGCTGTTGTTGCCTGTTGGGCTGCAGTTTGCCATGTTATGATTTGAGCATATTTTCTATGCTAAATGCAGTACCTGTGAGGGTTTCTGGACAATATCTGTCATTGTTTTGTGTTGTTAATTGATTTATAATAATAAATATATACATACATTTGCATAAAGCAGCATATTTGTTTAATCCCATGTTGATAATAGTATTGAATACTTGACAAATCTCCCTTTAAGGTACATTTTGAACAGATAAATTGATTTGCAATTAATCGTGATTAAATATTTTAATCGATTGACAGCCCTATTAATATAATAATAATAATAGCCTAATCCACAGTGCATAAACTGCTAATGGTCTCCGACATCAGGCTCAGTCATCACTCTGTCTGTCTGTCTGTCTGTCTGTCTGCTTACGCTATATTTTCTTACTGAAATAAATCTTTTGAATTAGGATGTAAATAATTGTGAATTACACCTTGAGTAGTAGAGTAGAAACGCGGTGAGTAAAAAAAAACAACAATCACATCTCTCTTTCTCCCTCCACTTCTGAATCCATTCATCCATCTCTTGCTCTGCCTGCTTGTAGCCGAAGACGATGAAACGGACATGACGGGGATGAAAAAGAGACAATAAAAGAAAATGAAAACACAACAGGGAAAAGGAGGAGGGAGGTGAGCGCTGCAGGCAGACGTCAGGCTTTTTGTTTCTCCTGCCTGGCGAGTTCATGACCGTTTACACACACACACACACACGCACACACACACACTAACATGTATGCGATACACACACAGACTCAGCATGCACTCAGAGGGGGAGAGTGTGTATATGAGTGTGTGTAGAGTTGGCACAGCTGCAGCTCTGGGTGGGGGGTCTGACACTGTACTGCCTCGGGGTAAAGACTCTGGTGCTGTGTGTGGGTGTGTGTGTGTGTATGTGTGTGTGTGTATACACGTTAGAAATGCTTAACACAGTATTGTGAGCGTGTACATGTGTGTGTGTCAGTGTGAGTGTGTGTGTATGAGGGTCTTGACCCCCATCAGTCTCACTCAGGACTCACTTAACAGCACCAGAGGGGGCCTCGAGCAACACAAGCACCAGGGGTGTGTGTGTGTGTGTGTGTGTGTGTGTGTGTGTGTGTGTGTGTCTGTGCTGTGCTGAGCAAGCAACAGACATAAACACAAACACACACACCTAACAACACACAGCCCACTGTAACTCATAGTACTGCTGCTGCCCTATACTTTCTATACAAAATAGAAAATTACCATATTATCTTTCAGTTTATGTACGATAACTGATAACTGACCAACTACTGCAGTCTCACGCAAGTCACAATCAGGTGCAGATTAACAATACGATTGTGTTTCCCTGTGGAATATATGGAGTTTACTTTTCTGTTGTCACTATAACTAACACACCTGGTTCAAAATGAGATTTAACAACTTGGATTGAGAAACTTAAAGGTGCAGTGTGTAGGATTTGACGGCATCTAGCGGTGAGGCTGCAGGTTGCAACCAACTGAAACTCCTCCCGTGTAACAAGCGTGTGGAAGAACTATGGAGGCTGACGTGAAAACATGAAAACGTGGAACGCGAATGTCCCTATCTAGAGCCAGTGTTAGGTTTGTCTGTTCTGGGCTACTGTAGAAACATGGCTGCCAGCTCCGTAAGAGGACCTGCTCCGTATGTAGATATAAACGGCTAAGGTAACAAAAACACAACAATTCTTATTTTCAGGTGATTATACACTAAAGAAAACATATTTATTAATATGATATTCCAATTTCTGCCAATACTGGTACAATAGGTCGACTCAGGTGTGGACTAAACCTGGAATCATGCTTCAGTGGAGATACATGTAAACATCTTTGCAAATTCACAGTAAGCAGAGAAGGGTGTTATGGGTAGCTGTAGGTAGCAGAGGCTCTCAAGGTGATGTGCACAAAACTAAACTTTCAGAGTTTGGTCATACATTTGAGCATAGTATACTGCCACAAGGGATCTTCCAGCAGAGCTGAGGAATTTATTTTATTGTCCCATCCGTTTACGTTGAATGCGCAAGCCCCTGCAGTGCAAAACCTGTTGTTTAGGCAACAAAACTACTTGGTTAGGTTTAGGAAAAGATTGCGGTTTGGGATAAAATAAGTATGTTTGCTACATAAAATAACTATATTAGTTATGTAGGTTACATAGGTGGCATTAGTTAAGTACGCAAGTTACATAGCAAAAGTAAAGTAAAATAGGTTGACATTGACTTTTTGTTTCACAGGGAACACGAACTGCAATCTCCTGGGTGAAAGTTCCATGTTTGTTTGATCCATCCATCCAAGCCGACCTCCTCCCTACCTGGACTTTGTTGCTCTTCATACTACGTCATCTGACTCCCTTACCGGCAGGCCTGCACGTCCTGCATCACGGTTAGCCTACATGGGTTGTATATGAATTACAGTGCATTACTTTTTGTAGGTATAAGGACGAACAGTGAATGAGAACAGCCTGAGCAGTTTCATGTAAAAACTATTTCACATGTTAGAACATATCTAAAAAAAGGCAACACAGCCCGTTCTTTGGGGCGGCAGTATAGCTCAGTCTGTAGGGACTTGGCTTGGAAACCGGATGGCTGCCAGTTCAAGTCCCTGCATGGATCGAGTACGGAGTGTGGACTGGTACCTGGAGAGGTGCCAGTTTGTTTCCTGGGCACTACCGGGGGCACTACTTGAGCAAACCCCCAACTGCTCGGGGCGCCTGTCCATGGGCAGCCCCCTTGCTCTGCCACCTCTCCATTAATGTGTGTGTAAAGATCCTGTTTGTGCATGTCTGCATGTATTTCAGGCCTGTGTGTGTGTGTAATGTGAAATAATGGAATTTCCCTTCGGGTATCAATAAAGTATATATTTTTCTTTGTTTCACTCCCAAGGCGTCAAATACCGACACTTTCAAAACCGCTACACAAGCACCCTATAGTGTCGCAATGCAACGCACCTTTCCATTAACTACAATGTAAACACATCAACGGCAACAGTAAATGCACAGGGAAAGTGCTGTGGTGACGTAGTTTAAAGACCAAAGAGTTTATTCGTGTCCTGTGCTCACAACATCAAGTCACATTTTCAGTTAACAAACGTAATAGTTTTAAGCCCAACCATGCTGTTTTTTCCTAAACCTAACTATAGTGGTTTTGTTGCCTAATTCTAAGTAAGTGGTTTTGTTTAATTAACAACGTTAAGAACGTGTTTACTGCGACCGAAAAGTGACGCAGGGGGGGGGGTCTGACAAAGCGTCAGTCAAGGATTATGTAAAACAGCAACATGTTTCCTTCAGGGCAGTTTGTAAAAGACCTTTAAAAAGGTATTCAAAGAAGGGAGTACTTCTAAGGTAATGGTATTTTGCAGCTCATTCCATGCCCAGGGTGAATAAAAAGAGAAAGCTAATTTACCAAGCTCCGAGTGCACCCAAAGGGACATTTTAAGTAATCCGATTGGTAGATCTATCGCTATAGAGTGCTGGTGTGAAAGGATAACAGGCTGGAGATATAAGTAGGTAGTTTGCCTAACAACGTCTTGGCAATAAATCGCAACAGGTGCATTTTTCTCCTCTGATACAGAGTGGACCATGCTAAAGATTGATTTAGAATGTAATTGTGAGTATGTGAGCCTGCATTTCTTACAAAACGTAATGCAGCGTGATATGTAGAATTAAGTAGGGATGAAGTTGTGAATGCATGTAAATCACATCACCACAGTCTAATACAGATAGAAATGAGCTGTGACAGACAGCACAAAATCAATTCGTATGTAATCCACGTAATTGTGAAGCGGGAAGTATAAAGAGCGGTGAACGCCGTGTAAGGAGGAGGTAGAGGCTGGATGGGTGAGTCAAAAAACACAGGACTTTCACCAGGAGACCAAATCAAAGTTGATTTATTTGTCACGTAACTTCTGTACTAAAGTTACAGCACTTCTGAAGTTATTTTAACCCAAACCTTTTGCCTAAACCTAACCAAGATGATTTATTGCTAAACCTAACTAAGTAGTTTTATTTTGAAAAGACTGGAGCGGAAATTAACATCACGTGTTGCTTGACATTCATAGGAAAACGCACTAAAAATATGTTGTTGAAAGTCGTGCTGAGCGTCACAAAAAAAAAGGGAAATAGATAGAACGGCTTCAGTCCCTCATCAGAAAGGGCTGTCTGACGGCAAGGTAAAGCGGTGAAAATATTCTAAATATAGCGTACACATAAATTGATATAGATTTTTTTAGGTGGCTTAAATACATTTTTCTGTTGCTCCCATCCACAGCCTCTTTACCTTGCCATCAGTCAGCCTTTTTTGAAGGGGAACTGAAGCCATTATATCGCTCTAAGCCACCAGACTACATTCACAAAAGCAGTAATTTTACCTCGTAGAACACAAGAGTATATATACAACCCACTTCAAAAGATCCAGACTAACCATTTCAGTTATTTCCAAACTTTTGGAGGATGGAACCTGCCAAAATAAATAAATAAATGTGTCATGAAATGTAGCAAAAATAATATAAAAATAAATATAGCCATTAATTGATATTTTTGTTTTAATTTGCTTCTTTATTTATTTGTCTTTGTATTAATTCCATTAATGATGTACTCTTCTGTTTAATTTTCCCTTTTATTTATTTGTGTATTTATTCTTTTATTAATTTTTAATTTTATTTATTTATGCATTTATTTTTTGTTTATTCATGTATTTTTTATTTACTTATTTTTGCATTTATTTTTTATTTATGTTATATGTTATAGTCACAAAAAAAAAGTGAAATTTGTGTCTATGTACACGAATCAAACAGATTAAATTTTAATCTTTTAAAAAAATAAGTGCCGTGAGACTGTGTTGGTTCCTGCTACTACTGCTGCTACTGCTCATACTAAGTAGTAAGTAAGTAAAGTAAAGTTTGTGCAGCTCTGGGTTCAGTTTTTCAGACGTTCTTCAGCCTAGATTCCATCCAGCCGTCACTGCTCACAGTATGTGTGGTAATGTGATATTTCTCATTAAACCAGGCAAAATAAGTCAAACAGACAGCGCTGAAGCACACTCTGTGTGAATGTGTGTGTGTGAGAGTTGTGTTTGTGCTGTGCTGGATGAGTGGGTGTGTTCCAACAAGACAGGATATTCATTAATTTGGGAATAATTGATTATCGGCTTGTAGCTTTTATTACTTGGCTTGAGGAAGGGTGTGTTCCTTGTTTTTATTAATTTTATACCCATGAAACTCGTGATAATTGTAGCGCGCAGAAATATATCTTCTATTTTCTTTCATGCTTCAATGAACTCAGACCTCCTATGATTGTTTTCTTGTAATTTTAGCGATTGATCTGTTTCTCATGTTGACCTCAGTGGCGGTCTCTGTGGATGAAGTGAGAATTTATGAGAATGTAAAGTGTAAATTTCCATCTAGAGGCCCCTCGAGGTGTCTGAAGGAAAAGAAAACACAGCGACGCAATAAAGCATGTGAGAAAGAAACACTTCAGCACTCGGTCTGACACCCCGAAAGAGTGAAATAACAGCTCTTCTGGTTTGAAAACATTTTCCATGCTTCATTTAGAGGATGGATGCTGTTTTCAAACACCTTCAAACACTCCCACACAGTTACAGCTCGGGGTTTCCCAGCAAAACCAGGCGCTGCCACACACACCCTGCCCGTACTGCAGGACGGCAGAAACACAGCAAAGAGAAATGACATGTGGAAAAGTTGACATTTCAACCAAAGTGCCTTATAATACAGTTCCTCTAGGGCTGTCCTCGACCAAAGAAATTCTAAGTCGACTAACACTCGATACACTTTTGTCTCGTTGATCTTATTGATATGATTTTGATGTATCGATTGGATCAGTTCGACAGATCTGTGAAACTGAGTTTCTCCACAGAGAATCACACAAAAGCAACACTTTAAATCTGGTGTTTACCAGAGATGTGCTCAAGTTTCTTGGAAAAGCATAAAAAAATTAATCGACTAAAGAAATCTTACTGAGACAGAACGACCGATTCGTCCTCTAATCGTCTAAGACGATGGATGCATGCTTTCTTTATAACATAGATTTTAATCTTTGGGCTTGGACAGGATATCAAGCTATTCCATGTCAGTAGGTCCGAGTGAAGTCATGAGTCATCGGTGTTAAAGTCTTTTTTTAAATTTATTTTGTTGAATCAAATACAAAGTCATGAGTCAAGTGACTTGACTCTACATCTCTGTTCTAATGAGAGTCTTCGTGGCAAAGGTTTTGTTTTTGGGTACTTGTTTATTTCATTGACAGGTATCTGTCAACCTACCACTGTCTATCTAATGGTGCCGCCCAGGTTCAGCACCCTGGACAGCAGCACTACATACTGAGGCAATTTGTTCTTTTGCCTGATATTTCTCTCTCCCATCTGTGCAGCTGGAAGCCTTGTTGGCTTGGTATTTGTTGTTGTGTTGTTGAGAGAAGAAAACATACTCCATTCTGGTTTGTCATCCTGCTCGTCAGTACCTCCATGGTGCAGGGTGTTCAGACTAGGGATGCACCAATCCAAACTTTTTCAGTCCCGTTATCGATACCTGGCCTTTGGGTATCAAAATAATACCCACTTTTTAAACAATCTTCAACATTAACAGGAATTACAGTTCAAGTGTATACGTTTTTAATGCAGCAACAAATTGGTGGCACTATTAGCCCGATATCAGATATCGTTATCAGTGCATCCCTAGTTCAGACCAAAAACAGCACTGGGCCAACAGAAGTGGTCATCCAACACAGTCTCACGGCAGTTTGTAAAATACTCATGAAATGTAATCTATTTGATTCATGTACATAGACACGAGTTTCCCTTTTCTTTCATGACGCTCAGCACGACTTTCAACGACATATTTTTTGTGCATTTTTCTACGAATGTCCAGCAACACGTGACGCATGTGTCAATTTCCGCTCCAGTCTTTTCAAAATAAAACTACTTAGTTAGGTTTAGGAAAAGATTGCGGTTTGGGTTTGAATAACATCAGAAGTGGCGTAACTTAAGTACGGAAGTTACGTGACAAAAACTACTTAGTTAGGTTTAGGAAAGATGGTGGTTTGGGTTAAAATAACTCAGCGAGAGCTGTAACTTAAGTACAGAAGCTCCGTAACAAATAAATCAACTTTGACTTGTGGTTTCATACGGGACAAGAACACCGGTCTCCGTTTTTTGACCCACCCATCCACCCCGACCTCCTCCCCACGTGGCATCCGCTGCTCTTTATACTTCCCGGTTCACAATTACTTGGATTACATACGTATTTCGTGCTGACCATCATGAAAAAAATTTGAAATTGGTGTCTATGTACACGAATCAATACATTAAATTTCGTGACTATTTCACAAACAGACGAGGCTGGCTTGCCAGGCGGTCGAACAACACATGAAACGGATAATCCGACATTCGCACCCACTTCACTCAGTGGAAGTTTGAACTTCTCTCTCAAGCTCTTTTTTTCATTCTTTTCACAACTACTTCTGTCTCTTTTCATGTGTACAAATCAATACAACACTATGAATTCCTTCCAGGAAAGACTGACCGAAAGTGTTAGTGTTATCCCCATATTTGGTTGATTATCAAATCTCCACCTCTCTACGATGGCCTGCTTTTCACTCCGCTCTGACTGTAGAACACCTATAAACACTTTTACATTCTGACGTGGTTGTACGAAACCTTGCATGAACTAGTTATTTTTTTTTTCAGCACACCTCTACCTTTAAGGGTCTGCATTACAATACGTGTCTTGATTTTTCAGTGTGGTGTTGCTGGACACCTGACCTGAGGGAGCTGCTCACAGCTGAAACAAAGTGAATAAATTGTGGTGGGAATTGAAATCAGCATCATTGTTCCAAAGCCACCATGTGATTGACCTCATCGTATTATTTCCTGTACATTCATTTATTTTTGGAAAGTTTTATTTTACTTTAAACTAGGGGTGTCAAAGTGAATGCGTTAACGCAAATTTGTTTTAACGTCACTAATTTCTTTAACGCATTAATGCAACTTGTGATTTTTAGGTTGGAGCAGCTCAGTTTTAAAGCTAGAGTGAACATACTGGTACCAACCATATCTTGTCGCGAAGAATGCTAAATAACGCTCAAAACTTACACTAAATTCAAGATATGTGAATGGAAATGGGTTCTATGGGTACCCACGAGTCTCCCCTTTACAGACATGCCCACTTTATGATAATCACATGCAGTTTGGGGCAAGTCATAGTCAAGTCAGCACACTGACACACTGACAGCTGTTGTTGCCTGTTGGGCTGCAGTTTGCCATGTTATGATTTGAGCATATTTTTTATGCTAAATGCAGTACCTGTGAGGGTTTCTGGACAATATTTCTCATTGTTTTGTGTTGTTAACTGATTTACAATAATAAATATATACATATATTGGCATAAAGCAGCATATTTGTCCACTCCCATGTTGTCAAGAGTATTAAATACTTGACAAATCTCCCTTTAAAGTACATTTTGAAAAGATAAAAATTGTGTGTTTAATTTGCGATTAATCCCGATTACCTATTTTAATTGATTGACAGCACTACAATATACACATTAGTCGTACAAAGACGACATGCATTCTATCTCAAACTAACTCAAACTTGTGGAATACTAGAAAAGTTTGCTTGATGATGGGATCCCTCCCCCCCGCTTAACCCCTGCTCTCCACACAGACCTGGTACTCCAAATCACATTGACTGAACAACACCAACTCAATTTGTCCCGCCGTTAGGCCAGTGTGTAGCTGTGTGTCTGTTTGTTGACGGAAACGTGTAGGTTCGTGTTATGTTGGTGTGTTACTGTATCTGCACGTCTTTGTATGTCTGTGTGTTGGAACATCTTCATACGTCTGCGTGAGAGACACAGAGAGAGAGAGAGAGACAGAGCAGGGGAGGGGTTAGGAGGGGAGACAGGCAGCACGGCGCCACCACTACAACATCCCCCCAATCAACGAGGCCCCTCTGCATGTGTTCCTGCTCCCTAACTCAATAAGGACAGCACATTGGGAAATGTGTGTGTTTGTGTGTGTGTGTGTGTGTGTGTTTGTGTGTGTGTGTGTGTGTGTGTGTGTGTGTGTGTGTGTGCGCTGTCGTAGCCTTGATATGGGGACATATTTGGGGAAATTTGATCTGCTCCAAAACGAGTCCAATGGAAAATTAAAATACTTGTAAGAACTATCGCAATGTGTCAAATTACGGGTGTCGTTATATTCCAGTATTGACAATAACCGTGATATTTAAAAATGATTATTACACATTATGGCAATATTGTGTAAACAATTCAGCGCCTCTTAAATCATTATGGTCAGTTATGGTAACAGACTCTCTCTCCACCTCCCTACACTTGTAGTTTAATTATTATTTTATTTTAAGATGACTGGCTTTATTTATTGTTTTTCCAGTTTTCTATAGATATCATACAATGGCTTATTAAGGCCATTGTATGATAAACAAAACAAACATAAAAAAAACTTAAAGAGCCGGGAGAGAGGGGTAATATTCAACAAAAAAACTTGGAATTTCCGAGATTAGAGTTGTATATTTATGAGAAAAGGAACATTGAGTGGCAAATTAGTGAGACAAAACTCACAAATTTGTGAGATTTATAAAGTCATAAATTTACAAGAAAAATACTCTGAAAAATAGTAGAATATTCTCACAATATTACCCCCCTCCCCCGGCTACGTAATAATTTTTTTTGTACCTATAATGGCCTTAATACGCCGTCGTAAAACCGT